>NW_024599807.1:8364-34126 GCF_016772045.2 Ovis aries | reverse complement strand
CTTCTCCAGGCGATCTTCCCACCCCAGGGATCAAACCCAGGTCTCCTGCATTGCAGGCGGGTTCTTTACCAGCTGAGCCACAAGGGAAGCCCAAGAATACTGGAGTGGGTAGCCTATTTCTTTAGTGGATATTCCTGACCCAGGAATTGAACAAGGGTCTCCTGCATTGCAGGCGTATTCTTTACCAGCTGAGCCAACAGGAAAGCCCAAACCACGATTAAGTTAAATTTATCCCAGCGATGCAAGAGTGGTTCCATATCTGCAAATCATTCAATCTGATACATTAAATTAACAAAATGAAAGAAAAAATTTATGATCGCAAATTATGTTTAAAAATACTTTAAAAAATTCAACATCCATTTATGACAAAAGCTCTTCATGAGTGAGTATTGAAGGAATACACCTCAAAATGTAATAAAGGCCATAATGACAAGCCCATAGCTAACATCATACTCAACAGTGAAAATCTGAAAACATTTTTTAAGATCAGTCAAAAGACAAGGATGCCAGTGGAACAAAACAGTTACCTATTAAATGGGAAAAGACATTTCCAAACAATATTTCTGACAAGGGATTAATATAAAAAATGCACACAGAACACATGCAACTCAAAATCAAAACAGAAAAGCAAATTCAAAATAAATAAAAGTGTCTAGAGGACTTGAATAAACATTTTTTCCAAAGAGGATGTATAGATGTCCAATAAGCATATGAAAATATATTCAGCATCCCAAGCAATCAGGGAAATGCAGATCAAAACCACAATGAGATATCACCTCATACCAGTCAGAATAGCTCTTGTCAAAAAGAAATAACAAGTGTTGGGGAGAATGTGGAGAAAAAGGAACCCTTATGAACTGTTGGTGGGAATTTAAATTGATGCAGGCACTATGGAAAACCATATGAAAGCTTGTCAAAAAATTAAAACTAGAACTAATGTACAATTCAGCAATTCCAGTCCTGGGTATGTATCCAAGGGAAATAAAAACAATAATTTGAAAATGTATGTGTACCCCTATGTTCACTGTACCTTTGTTTACAATAGTCAAGATATAGAAGCAACCTTAGTATCTATCAAAGAATGAATGGATAAGAAAATATGGTTTGTATATATACAATGGAAATTTATTCAGCCATATAACAGATTGAATAGTGCTGTTTATGACAGTATGGATGGGCATAGAAGATATTATGCTAAAGGGAAAATGTCAGGCAGAGAAAGACAAATGCCATGTGATTTACTTCATATTTGGAATTTAAAAATGAAATCAAACAAAACAAAACAGAGACTCATAGACCCAGAGAATAAACTAGTGATCACTTGAGGGGATAGAATGTGGGCATGAATGAAATAGATGAAGGAGATTAAGAAGTCTGAACTTCTAGTTATAAAATAAAGTCACAGGGATATAATATATAGCACAAGGAATAGTCAATAACATTTCAATAGCTGTATGATGACAGAGGGTTCCTAAACTAACCATGGTGAAAAGTTTTTAATGCATATAAACGTCAAATCACAATTTTGTACACCTGAAATGAATAAATATTGCACATCAGCTATACTTTCATAAAAACTATAACAAAAAGGATGCGATCCCTGCACATTTTTTAGGTGACTCTCTGTAGACATGCACGTAGGGTAAACTGGAGTGAACACTGGGTTCTACCTCTATCACTAGTTTTGTGTCTTAAACTGATTGACTAGCCTTTCTGAATCTCAGTACCCTCATGTGAAAAGATGGTAGTATGATCCTGAATTTCTTTAGAGAACTATGGTTAGAAATGAATTTGAATATTTTTAATATAAATTTATTTATTTTAATTACTTTACAATATTGTATTGGTTTTGCCATACATCAACATGAATGGTTTTGAAATTAGTTGATAACCTGTGCCTGCTGTTACTCCAGCCAATTTATCAGTTCCCTCTCAATCTCAAATATATTCTAGTTTAAGATGCATGTCTTACTCATCTTAATATACTCATTTTATAGCAATGTGTTTCATCCATAATATGGGCCCATAAAAGTTTGCTGAATAAATTAATGAATGATTCTTTCATCTTTCAGCTCTTCAATGCTTTCCCCTCTTTACTACGTCATTTCCCAGGAAGTCATAATACAATATTTAAAAACATGACTGAGCAAAGAAAGTTTATTTTGGAGGAAATAAAGAAACACCAAGAATCCCTGGACCTCAATAACCCTCAAGATTTTATTGATTACTTTCTGATTAAAATGGAAAAGGTAAAATGGAACCCAGATTCACTACTTCATCTTTGCGAATGGAGTGATGTGACACATGGAATAGCTTTGTTCTTCTCAGTGAAATTGGTTTATTAGAACAAGTGCTCCTTCTTAAAGATGTGTTCACTGCTTGCACATACAAGAATGAATATTGCTTGTGCAAGCCGTTATGGATGTCTTGAGATATTTATGAATTGTCACTGAGAATTATTTGGAAGTTTTCATATTTACCACGTTAAAGCTGGTTCTTTATTTGGGGACAGGTTGAAGCACTCACATACAGACAAATAGGCACATCCAAGATTATTGATAGACAGCATATTCTTTTTCATCATATAAATTCCATGAATGGATGATGTAAGAAATGAGAGAAAGCAGGAATTGGTGGGAATCATGAAAGGCTTACTGTTGGAAAGATAGTAGGAAACAGCTGAGGTAGGTTTTGAGAAAACTCCGGCTTAGATTAGCAGAGATGACAAAATTGGTTCAGGGAAGGATAAGTGCAGTGATGAAGTGTGTGGAATTTTTAGAGATTATCTTGATTGTAACTGAGAAACTGTCATGGGTATAATGACTGATGATTTTGGAAATAGTGTTGCAGTTTGAAGGTAGGTGATTCTGAATACTTGAGTGAGAACTTCAGATATGATGAAATAAACAATAGATGCTTGAATTGACAGTGAGTAGCAGTGATGACTTGATAAGAGACAAGTTAGAAATTACTGAAGAACTGATTTGCTTTAGTGAGTATCAAAAGTGAGGAATCAGAAAGGACTTGAAAGTTTAACTCTATGTTTTAACTGAAGTAATTCTAACCACTCATCTAACTTTACCTTCATCTATAACACTCTCTAATGTTTGGCTTAATTTGTCAAATGAGTAATTTTTTAAAAAATTATGATGTCATATGGAATTATTTTAGGTTATTTATAAGGTTCTTTTATTTATCAAGTAATCCTAATACATCATTGCTAGGAAAAACACAATAAACATTCTGAATTTACCATGGACAACTTGATCACCACTGTATGGGATGTATTTAGTGCTGGAACAGAGACAACAAGCCTCACTCTGAGATATGGGCTCCTGCTCCTGCTGAAGCACCCGGAAGTCACAGGTAGGATCAGAGATGGTGGACAGAATGAAACATTCTTCATCTGCCTAGATATTGTACAAGAAAAAAAATCATCATTAGTAGATCTTCCTATAGTTGGATGAATTAAATTCAAATTAAAGTAAAACTCATAAAGAAATATTTAATCATCAGCAGAGGTTTCAAGGGCTGAGGTCCCTGTTGTTTTCTGTGGTGGAGTATCATTGATCTGCATCATGTCAAATGTAGTAAAGAGAGTTATCCTAGGATCTGGAAAGCATTAACCTTCCTCTCTCTCTAAAAGGGCATTGCTTGATAAAGCCTTCTAAGTCCAGATAAATATATTGTTGTCAAAAGATAATTCTAACTCAAATGTATTTGTAATGAAAGGACTGACTCAGCAAAATTACAGTTCTTTGTCAAAAAGATTCACTCTAAAAAAGTTATATACAATTAAAAATTCTTTTCAATTATATCCTTTTGAGACAACAAATTTTCCAATGTAACCATGATTAAGAAGATAAAAAATGTCTTTATCACTTGACCTAAATTCTGATTCCTATCTTGCCAGCTAAAGTTCAGGAAGAAATTGACCGTGTGGTTGGCAGAAACCGAAGCCCCTGCATGCAGGACAGGAGCCGCATGCCCTACACGGATGCTGTGCTGCATGAGATCCAGAGATACATTGACCTTGTCCCCAGCAATCTGCCCCATGTAGCAACTCAGGATGTTAAGTTCAGAGAATACCTCATTCCCAAGGTAAGAAGTATTTCATCTATACTCAAGACTCTTGAAAGTGAAACACTCTTTGCGACCCCATGGACTACACAGTCCATGGAATTCTCCAAGCCATTATACTGGAGTGGGTAGCCTTTCCCTTCTCCAGGGGATCTTCCCAACCCAGGGACGGAACCCAGGTCTCCTGCATTGTAGACAGATTCTTTACCGTCTGAACCACAGGGAGGCTAGCAGACAGTTAGGCACTGTACAATTCTACTGCTGTGATAGTTGATAACCTGAGTCTTAAAGTGGTTCAGCTGATAAAGAATCTTCCTGCAGTGCAGAAGACCTGGGTTCTATCCTTGGATTGGGAAGATCTCCTGGAGGAGGCATGGCAACTCACTCTATTATTCTAGCCTGGAAAATCCCTATGGACAGAGGAGCCTGGTGGGCTACAGTCCCTGGGATCACAAAGAGTCAGACATGGCTGGGTAATTAAGCATGCACACAAATGTTTACAGGTATTACACAGTCATGTCATACATTTTACCCTCTGACCAAGTGTTCCTTTCCTTTTTGTTTAATACAATTTAATAAATATAGTAGTGCTTAGGCTTCCACAGGGTTCTCAGTACACTGATAACTCCACACTGCCTGTTCATTAGCCCACTCTTCCGTCTACTTCCTTATTTTCCAGTGTGTTTTACTATTATGAGCACTTAACCAGTATTTTCTATTCCCATATGTCTCATACCATGCTGCCCCCACTTGACTATCTATCAGATAGTTAGTCACCTCCCTAACTATCTGTTTCACTCACTTATCCAAAATCCAATGCAACAGTCTTCTGCCTTTCTGCCTGTGCTTGAGCTAATGACTCCTGAAAAAGACCATGCAGCCTAGCAGGTTGGTATTATTATCACCAACCTTAAATGAATCCTCAGTCTTATCCAACATTCTTGCTTGTTAACCCAACTCAACTTGCTCCAATAAGCACGACAAGGGCTTTCAGCCCTGAATTCTTCCCTTCCAGTTCTCCGCTGAGAACTTCTCCCCAAGTGAGTTAGTCTTCCACAAAGAAACTAAGAGCCATTGTAGGAAACTCCCTCAACTCCTGTCCACAAGGTTTACAAATTTAGCTACGTCCACACCCTTTGTTTTCTTTCATTTTGTTGTGGAAGAAGGGCTCTCTTTTTATCTAAAGTAAATCTTTCTGCCTGTCTCATGGATCCCTTTCCTATCACTTTTTCAGGAACCGTTTCTTCTTTTTTCTCTATCTGTATTCTCTCTCTCCTTGCTGGCTCCTTTCTATTAGCATTTAAACATATTCAATCTTTTTGCATTTTAAGAAAAATTTCCCCAAATCCTGATCCTTTCTGTTCAATAAAAGTGGTGAGAGTGGTTATCCTTGTCTTATTCCTGATATTAGAGGAAAAGCTTTCCCCTTTTCACTGTTGAATATATTGGCTGTGGGGTTGCTGTATACAGCTGGTGTTAGGTTGAGATATGTTCCCTCCATACCCACTTTGTTCAGAGTTTTCTTTTTCTTTTTTTTTTTATCATGAATTAATGTTGACATTCATAGATGCTTTTTCAGACTCTCTTGAGATGGTCATATGATTTTTATCCCTCATTTTCTTAATGAGTTGTATCACATTGATTGATTTACACATATTGAACCATCCTTGCATAACAAATGAATCCAGCTTGTTCATAGTCTATGACCCTTTTACTGTATCCGTCAATTTAGTTTGCTAATATTTTGTTGAGGATTTTTGCATCTATGTTTATCAAGCCTATTGACCTTTAATTTTCATTTTTTTGTAATGTTCTTCTCTGGTTGTGATAGCAGAGCAATGTTGACCTTGCAAAATAAATTTGGAAGTGTTCCTTCCTCTTGCAATTTTTGGAAGAGTTTGGGAAGAGTTGGTATTCGTTTATCTTTAAATGTTGTATTTGGTAGAATTCATTATCGAAACTATCCGTGTGCTGTGCTTAGTTGCTCAGTCTTGTCTGACTCTTTGTGACCCCATGGAATGTATCCAACTGGGCTTCTCTGTCCATGGGGATTCTCCAGGCATGAATACTAGAGTATGTTGTCATTCTCTCCTCCAGGGGATCTCCCCAACCCAGAAATCAAACCCAGGTCTCCCCCACTGCAGGCCGATTCTTTACTGTCTGAGTCACCAGGAAAACCCAAAACTATCTTTGGGTTTTTTTGATTGTTTGTTGAGAGTTTATGACTACCAACTCAATCTCCTTACTGGTTATTGCTGTGTTCAAATTTTCTGTTTGTTCATGATTCTGTCTTAATAGGTTGCATATTTTAAAGAATTTATCTATTTTTTCCAGGTTGTCCAATTAGTTCATGCATTGTTGTTCATTATCATCTGTCATCATCCTCTGTGTTTCTGTGGTATCAATTTTAATGTTTCCTCTTTTATTTCTGATTTTGTTTTGAGTTATGCTTCTTTATTTCTTGGTGAATCTAAAGGTTTGTCAACTTTGTTTATCATTTAAAAAAAATACAGGTCTTATTCATATTGTCTTATTAGTCTCTCTATTTTTTCCAATGTTGGTTATTTCCTTTCTACTATATTTGAATTTTGGTTTTTATTCTTTTTCTAGTTCTTTGAGGTATCAAGTTAGGTTTTTTTTTGTTTGAGATCTTTCTTATTTCTTGATGTAGGCATTTATCACTATGAACTTTTTAAAAAATTTATCTACTTTAATTGGACGCTAATTACTTTACAATATTGCAGTGGTTTTTGCCATACATTGACATGAATCAGCCATCGGTGTACATGAGTTCCCCATCCTGAACCCCTCTCCCACCTCGCTCCCCATCCCATCTCTCAGGGTCATCTCAGTGCACCAGCCCTGAGCACCCTGCCTCATGAGTCCAACCTGGACTGGCGATCTATTTCGCATATGATAATATACATGATTCAATGCTATTCTTTCAAACGACCCCACCCTCGCCTTCTCCCAGAGAGTTCAACAGTCTTTTCTTTACTTCTGTGTCTTTTTCCTGTCTTGCAAATAAGATCATCGTTGCCACCTTTCTAAATTGCATATATATGCGTTAATATATTGTATTGGTGTTTTTCTTTTTGACTAACTTCACTCTGTGTAATAGGCTCCAATTTAATCCACCTCATTAGAACTGATTCACATCGATTCTTTTTAATGGCTAAGTAATATCCCATCGTGTATATGTACCACAACTTTCTTATCCATTCATCTGCCAAGGGACATCTAGGTTGCTTCTATGTCCTGGCTATCATAAACAATGCTGCGATGAACATTGGGGTACATATGTCTCTTTCAATTCTGGTTTCTTTGGTGTGTATGCCCAGCAGTGGGATTGCTGGGTCATATGACAGTTCTATTTGCAGTTTTTTAAGGAATCTCTTTACTGCTCTCCATAGTGGCTGTACTAGTTTGCATTCCCACCAACAGTGTAAGTGGGTTCCCTTTTCTCCACACCCTCTCCAGCATTTATTTTGAATAGCAGCCATTCTGACCAGCATGACATGGTACCTCATTGTGGTTTTGATTTGCATTTCTCTGATAATGAGTGATATTGAGCATCTTTTCATGTGTTTGTTAGCCATCTGTATGTCTTCTTTGGAGAAATGTCTGTTTAGGTCTACGGCCCATTTTTTGATTGGGTCGTTGATTTTTCTGGAATTGAGCTGCGGGAGTTGCTTGTATATTTTTGAGATTAATTCCTTGTCAGTTGCTTCATTTGCTATTATTTTCTCCCATTCTGAAGGCTGTCTTTTCACCTTGCTTATAGTTTCCTTTGTTGTGCAGAAGCTTTTAAGTTTTATTAGGTCCCATTTGTTTATTTTTGCCTTTATTTCCAATACTCTGGGAGGTGGGTCATAGAGGATCCTGCTGTGATTTATGTCGGAGAGTATTTTACCTATGTTTTTCTCTAAGAATTTTACAGTTTCTGGTCTTACTTTTAGATCTACAACACATTTTGAGTTTATTTTTGTGTATGATGTTAGACAGTGTTCTAATTTCATTCTTTTACAAGTGGTTGACCAGTTTTCCCAGCACCACTTGTTAAAGAGACTATGTTTTCTCCATTGTATATTTTTGCCTGCTTTGTCAAAGATAAGGTGTCATAGGTGCATGGATTTATCTCTGGGCTTTTTAGTTTGTTCCATTGATCTATATATCTGTCTTTGTGCCAGTACCATACTGTCTTGATGACTGTGGCTTTGTAATAGAGACTGAAGTCAGGCAGGTTGATTCCTCCAGTTCCATTCTTCTTTCTCAAGATTGCTTTGACTATACGATTTGTTGTTGTTGTTGTTTTTTGTACTTTCACACAAATAGTAAAATTATTTGTTCTAGTTCTGTGAAAAATACCGTTGGTAGCTTTGATAGGGATTGCATTGAATCTATAGATTGCTTTGGGTAGTGTACTCATTTTCACTATATCGATTCTTCCGATCCATGGACATGGTAATTTCTCCATCTATTTGTGTTCTCTTTGATTTCTTTCATCAGTGTTTTACAGTTTCCTATATACAGGTCTTTTGTTTCTTTAGGTAGATTTTTTCCTAACTATTTTTTTCTTTTAGTTGCAATGGTGAATGGAATTGTTTCCTTAATTTCTCTTTCTATTTTCTCATTGTCAGTGTATAGGAATGCAAGGGATTTCTGTGTGTTGTTTTTATATGCTACAACTTTACTATATTCATTGATTAGCTCTAGTAATTTTCCAGTGGAGTCTTTGGAGTTTTCTATGTAGAGGATCATGTCATCTGCAAACAGTGAAAATTTTACTTCTTCTTTTCCAATATGGATTCCTTTTATTTCTATTTCTGCCCTGATTGCTGTGGCCAAAACTTCCAAACCTATGTTGAATAGTAGTGGTAAGAATGGGCACCCTTGTCTTGTTCCTGACTTTAGGGGAAATGCTTTCAATCTTTCACCATTGAGGATAATGTTTGCTGTGGGTTTGTCATATATAGCTTTTATTATGTTGAGGTATGTTCCTTCTATTCCTGCTTTCTGGAGAGTTTTTATCATAAATGGATGTTGAATTTAGTCAAAGGTTTTCTCTGCATCTATTGAGATAATTAAATGGTTTTTATCTTTCAATTTGTTAATATGGTATATTATATTGATTGATTTGTGGATATTAAAGAATCCTTACATCCCTGGGATAAAGCCCACTTGATCATGATGTATGATCTTTTTAATATGTTATTGGATTCTGTTTGCTAGAATTTTGTTAAGGATTTTTGCATCTATGTTCATCAGTGATATTGGCCTGTAGTTTTCTTTTTTTTGTGGCATGTTTGTCTGGTTTTGGTATTAGGGTGATGGTGGCCTCATAGAATGAGTTTGGAAGTTTACCTTCCTCTGCAATTTTCTGGAAGCGTTTGAGTAGAATAAGTGTTAGTACTCTCTAAATTTTTGGTAGAATTCAGCTGTAAGCCATCTGGTCCTGTGCTTTTGTTTGCTGGAAGATTTCTGTTTACAGTTTCAATTTCCGTGCTTATGATGGATCTATTAAGATTTTCCATTTCTTCCTGGTTCAGTTTTGGAAAGTTACACTTTCCTAAGAATTTGTCCATTTCTTCCAAGTTGTCCATTTTATTGGCATATAGTTGCTGATAGTAGTCTCTTATGATCCTTTGTATTTCTGTGTTGTCTGTTGTGATTTCTCCTTTTTCATTTCCAATTTTATTGATTTGATTTTTCTCCCTTTGTTTCTTGATGAGTCTGGCTAATGGCTTGTCAATTTTATCTATCTTCTCAAAGAACCAGCTTTTGGCTTTGTTGATTTTTGCTATGGTCTCTTTTGTTTCTTTTGCATTTGTTTCTGCCCTAATTTTTATGATTTCTTTCCTTCTACTCACCCTGGGGTTCTTCATTTCTTCCTTTTCTAGTTACTTTAGGTGTAGAGTTGGGTTATTTATTTGACTATTCTCTGCTTCTTGAGGTATGCCTGTATTGCTATGAACCTTCCCTTAGTACTGCTTTTACAGTGTCCCATAGGTTTTGTGTTGTTGTGTTTTCATTTTCATTTGTTTCTATGCATATTTTGATTTCTTCTGTGATTTGTGGTTATTCAGAAGCGTGTTGTCTAGCCTCCATATTTTGGAATTTTTCAAATAGTTTTTTTCCCTGTAGTTGATATCTAATCATAATGTATTGTGATCAGAAAAGATGCTTGGAATGACTTCAAGTTTTTTGAATTCACCAAAGCTATTATGGCCCCAGATGTGATCTATCCTGGAGAAAGTTCTGTGTGCATTTGAGAAAAAGGTGGAATTCATTGTTTTGGGTAAAATGTCCTATAGATATCAAATAGGTCTAACTGGTCCATTGTATCATTTAAAGTTTCTGTTTCCTTGCTAATTTTCTGTTTAGTTGATCTATCCATAGGTGTGAGTGGGGTATTAAAGTCTCCCACTATTATTGTGTTATTGTTAGTTTCCCCTTTCATACTTGTTAGCACATGTCTTACAGATTGCAGTGCTCCTATGTTGGGTGCATATATATTTATAATTGTTATATCTTCTTCTTGGATTGACTCTTTGATCATTATGTAGCTTCCTTCTTGGTCTCTTTTCACAGCCTTTACTTCAAAGTCTATTTTATCTGATATGAGTATTGCTACTCCTGCTTTCTTTGGGTCTCCAGTTGCATGAAGTATCTTTTTCCAGCCCTTCACTTTCAGTCTGTATGTGTCCGTTGTTTTGAGGTGGGTCTCTTGTGGACAGCATATATAGAGGTTTTGTTTTTCTATCCATTCAGCCAGTCTTTGTCTTTCTTTATCTTTTTGTTGGGGCATTCAACTCATTTACATTGAAGGTAATTATTGATAAATATGATCCCATTGCCATTACATTGTTGTTTTGGCTTTGAGTTTTTTTAAAAATATACATTTATTTATTTTAATTGGAGGTTAATTACTGTTACAATATTGTATTGGTTTTGCCATATATCTTTTCTGTGTTTCCTGTCTAAAGATCCTTTAGCATTTGTTGAGGAGCTGGTTTGGTGGTGCTGAATCCTCTCAGCTTTTGGTTGTCTGTAAAGCTTTTGATTTCTCCTTCATATTCGAATGAGATCCTTGCTGAGTACAGTAATCTGGGCTGTAGGTTATTTTCTTTCATCACTTTAAGTATGTCCTGCCATTCCTTCCTGGCCTGAAGAGTTTCTATGAAAGATCAGCTGTTATCCTTATGGGAATCCCCTTGTATGTTTGTTATTTTTCCCTTGCTGCTTTTGATATTTGCTCTTTGTGTTTGATCTTTTTAAATTTGATTAATATGTGTCTTGGACTGGAAAAGGTCAGTTTTCATTCCAATCGCAAAGAAAGGCAATGCTTAAAATGCTCAAACTACTGCACAATTTCACTCACCTCAAATGCTAGTAAAGTAATGCTCAAAATTCTCCAAACCAAGCTTCAGGAATACATGAACCGTGAACTCCCTGATGTTCAAGCTGGTTTTAGGAAAGGCAGAGGAACCACAGATCAAATTGCCAACATCCACTGGATCATGGAAAAAGCAAGAGAGTTCCAGAAAAATATCTATTTCTGCTTTCTTGACTATGCCAAAGCCTTTGACTGTGTGGATCACAAGAAACTGTGGAAAATTCTGAGAGAGATGGAAATACCAGACCACCTAACCTGCCTCTTGAGAAATCTGTATGCATGTCAGGAAGCAACAGTTAGAACTGGACATGGAACAACAGACTGGTTCCAAATAGGAAAAGGAGTACTTCAAGGCTGTACATTGTCACCCTGCTTATATAACTTCTATGCAGAGTACATCATGAGAAACGCTGGGCTAGAAGAAGCACAAGCTGGAGTCAAGACTGCAGGGAGAATTATCAATAACCTCAGATATGCAGATGACACCACCCTTATGACAGAAAGTGAAGCAGAACTAAAAAGCCTCTTGATGAAGGTGAAAGAGGAGATTAGAAAAGTTGGCTTAAAGCTCAACATTCAGAAAATGAAGATCATGGCATCCAGTCCCATCACATTATATGGGAAATAGACAGGGAAAGAGTCGAAACAGTGTCAGACTATTTTTGGGGGCTCCAAAATCACTGCAGCCATGAAATTAAAAGACGCTTACTCCTTGGAAGAAAATTATGATCAACCTAGATAGCATATTCAAAAGCAGAGACATTACTTTGCTGACTAAGGTCTTTCTAGTCAAGGCTATGGTTTTTCCAGTAGTCATGTATGGATGTGAGAGTTGGACTATGAAGAAGGCTGAGTACTGAAGAATTGATGCTTTTGAACTGCGGTGTTGCAGAAGACTCTTGAGAGTCCCTTGGACTGCAAGGAGATCCAACCAGTCCATCTTAAAGGAGATCAGCCCTGGGATTTCTTTGGAAGGAATGATGCTAAAGCTGAAGCTCCAGTACTTTGGCCACCTCATGCGAAGAGTTGACTCATTGGAAAAGACTCTGATGCTGGGAGGGATTGAGGTCAGGAGGAGAAGGGGACAACAGAGGATTAAATGGCTGGATGGCATCACTGACTCTCTGGCCGTGAGTCTGAGTGAATTCCGGGAGTTGGTGATGGACAGGGAGGCCTGGTGTGCTGTGATTCATGCAAATAGTCGGACACAACTGAATGACTGAACTGAACTGAACTGAACTGGGGTGTTTTGCCTTGGGTTTATCCTGTTGGGACTCTCTGGGTTTCTTGCACTTTGGTGGCTATTTCCTTCCTAATTTTAAGGAAGTTTTCAATTATCATTTCCTCAAGTATTTTCTCATGACTTTTCTTTTTGTCTTGTTCTTCTGGGACTCCTATGATTCGAATGTTTGGGCATTTGACATTGTCCCAGAGTTCCCTGAGGTTGTCGTCATTTCTTTTAATTTTTTTATCTTTTTCCTCTCTGCTTCTCTGTTTCCACCATTCCGTCTTCTACCTCACTTATCCTATCTTCTGCCTCCGTTATTCTACTGTTGGTTCCCTCCAGAGTGTTTTTGATCTCAGTTATTCCATTGTTCATTATTGATTGACTTTTTAAAAATTTCTCTAGGTCCTTGTTTGGAGAGGGCAATGGGAACCCACTCCAATATTCTTGCCTGGAAACCATGGAAGGAGGAGCCTAGTAGGCTGCAGTCCATGGGGTCGCAAAGAGTTGTACATGACTGAACAACTTCATTTTCACTTTTCATTTTCATGCATTGGATAAAGAAATGGCAACCCACTCCAGTGTTCTTGCCTGGAGAATACCAGGATGGAGGAGCCTGGTGGGCTCCCGTCTATGGGGTTGCACATAGTTGGACACAACTGAAGCGACTTAGCAGCAGCAGCAGCAGAAGGTTCTTGTTCAACATTTCTTGCATCTTCTCAATCGTTGTGTCCAGGCTATTTATCTCTAACTCCATTTTGTTTTCAAGATCTTGAATCATTATTACTATCATCTTCTGAAAAAAAATTTTTTTTTTTTTGGCAGAGTCCCTATCTCTTCTTCTTTTGTTTGGTTTGGTGGGCATTTATCATGTTCCTTTCAGTTCAGTTCAGTCGCTCAGTCATGTCCAACTCTTTGCGACCCCTTGAATTGCAGCACGCCAGGCCTCCCTGTCCATCACCACTTCCCCGAGTCCACACAAAACCATGTCCATTGTGTCGGTGATGCCATTCAAACCATCTCACCCTGTGTCATTCCCTTCTCCTCCTGCCCTCAATCTTTCCCAGCATCAGAGCCTTTTCAAATGATTCAGCTCTCCACATCAGGTGGCCAAAGTATTGGAGTTTCACCTTCAACATCAGTCCCTCCAATGAACACCCAGGACTAATCTCCTTTCTGATGGACTGGTTGGATCTCCATGCAGTCCAAGGGACTCTCAAGAGTCTTCTCCAACACTACAGTTCAAAAGCATCAATTCTTCGGTGCCCAGCTTTCCTTATAGTGCAATTCTCATATCCATACATGACTACTGGAAAACCCATAGCTTGACTAGATGAACCTTTGTTGACAAAGTAATGCCTCTGCTTTTGAATATGCTGTCTAAGTTAGTCCTAAGTTTCCTCCCAAGGAGTAAGCGTCTTTTAATTTCATGCCTGTAATCACCATCCGCAGTGATTTTGGAGCCCAGAAAAAAAAAAAATCTGACACTGTTTCCACACTTTCCCCATCTATTTCCCATGAAATGATGGGACCAGATGCCATGATCTTCATTTTCTGAATGTTGAGCTTTAAGCCAACTTTTTCATTCTTCTTTCACCTTCATCAAGAGGCTCTTTCGTTCTTCTACTCTTTCTGCCATAAGGGTGGTGTCATCTGCATATCTGAGGTTATTGATATTTCTCCCAGCAATCTTGATTCCAGCTTCTGTTTCTTCCAGTCCAGCGTGTCTCGTGATGTACACTGCATAGAAGTTAAATAAGCAGGGTGACAATATACAGCCTTGACGTACTCCTTTTCCTATTTGGAAGCAGATGTTGTTCCCTGTCTAGTTCTAACTGTTGCTTCCTGACATGCATACAGATTTCTCGAGAGGTGGGTCAGGTGGTCTGGTATTCCCATCTCTTTCAGAATTTCCCATAGTTTATTGTGATCCACACAATCAAAGGCTTTCACATAGTCAATAAAGCAGAAATAGATGTTTTTCTGGAACTCTCTTACTTTTTCCATGATCCAGCGGATGTTGGCAATTTGATCTGTGGTTCCTCTGCCTTTTCTAAAACCAGCTTGAACATCCAACGTTCATGGTTCACGTATTGCTGAAGCCTGGCTTGGAGAATTTTGAGCATTACTTTACTAGCGTGTGAGATGAGGGCAATTGTGTGGTAGTTTGAGACTTCTTTGGTATTACTTTTCTATGGGATTGGAATGAAAACTGATCTTTTAAGTCCTGTGGCCACTGCTGATTTTTCCAAGTTTGCTGATATATTGAGTGCAGCACTTTCACAGCATCATCTTTTAAAATTTGAAAGAGCTAAACCTGAATATATAGCCTCCACTAGGTTTGTTCGTAGTGATGCTTCCTAAGGCCCACCTGACTTCACCTTCAAGGATATCTGGCTCTAGGTGAGTGTGAGTGATCACACCTTCGTAATTATATGGGTCGTGAAGATCTTGTACAATTCTTCTGTGTATTCTTGACACCTATTATTAATATCTTCTGCTTCTGTTAGGTCCATACCATTTCTGTCCTTTATTGAGTTCATCATTGCATAAAATGTTCCCTTGGTATCTCTAATTTTCTTGAAGAGATCTCTAGTCTTTCCCATTCTATTATTTTCCTCAATATCTTTGCATTGATCACTGAGGAAGGCTTTCTTGTCTCTCCTTGCTATTCTTTGGAACTCTGCATTCAAGTTGGTGTAACTTCCCTTTTCTCCTTTGCCTTTTGCTTCTCTTCTTTTCACAGCTATTTTACAGCTGTCTTCAGACAGCCATTTTGTTGTTTTGCATTTCTTTTTCTTGGGAATGATATTGCCTCCTATCTCCTGTAAACCTCCATCCATAGTTCATCAGGCACTCTGTCTATCAGATCTAGTCCTTTATATCTATTTCTCTCTTCCACTGTATAGTCATAAGGGATTTGATTTAGGTCATACCTGAATGGTCTAGTGGTTTTCCCACTTTCTTCAATTTAAGTCTGAATTTGGCAATAAGGAGCTCATGATCTGAGCCACAGTCAGCTCCTGGTTTTGTTTTTGTTGACCTTATGGAGCTTCTCCATCTTTGGCTGCAAAGAATATAATCAGTCTTATTTCAGTGTTGACCATCTGGTGATGTCTATGTATAGAATCTTCTCCTGTGTTGTTGGAAGAGGGTGTTTGCTATGACCAGTGCGTTCTCTTGGCAGAGGTCTGTTGGCTTTTGCCCTGCTTCATTCCGTACTCCAAGGCCAAATTTGCCTGTTACTCCAGGTGTTTCTTGACTTCCTACTTTTGTATTCCACGACCCTATAATGAAAAGAACATCTTTTGGGGGGTGTTAGTTCTAGCAGGTCTTGTAGGTCTTCATAGAACCATTCAACTTCAGCTTCTTCAGCATTACTGCTCAGGGCATAGACTTGGATTACCATGATATTCAATGGTTTGCCTTGGAAAAGAACAGAGATCATTCTGTCGTTTTTGAGATTGCATCCAAGTACTGCATTTCAGACTCTTCTGTTTACTATGATGGCTACTCCATATCTTCTAAGGGATTCCTGCCTACAGTAGTAGATACAATGGTCATCTGAGTCAAATTCACCCATTCCAGTCCATCTTAGTTTGCTGATTTCTAGAATTTCAATGTTCACTCTTGCCATCTCCTGTTTGACCACTTCCAATTTGCCTTGATTCATGGACCTAACGTTCCAAGTTCCTATGCAATATTGCTCTTTACAGCATTGAATCTTGTTTCTATCACCAGTCCCATCCACAACTGGGTTGTTTTTCCTTTGGCTCCATCCCTTCATTCTTTCTGGAGTTATTTCTCCACTGATCTCCAGTAGCTTTCTCATGTTCCTTACCTGCTGAATATTTCTCTGCCTTTTCATCTTGTTTAGATTGCTGTCTTTGGGGTGGCCTTTCTGTATTCTGGCAGTTTGTGGTTCTTCTTTATTTCGGAGGTTCCTCTCCATGGATGGGGTTGGACGAGTGGCTTGTCAAGGTTTCCTGTTTAGGGAAGCTGTGTTGGTGTTCTTGTGGGTGGAGCTGGATTTCTTCTCTCTGGAGTGCAATGAAGTGTCCAGTAGTGAGTTTTGAGATGTCTCTGGGTTTGGTATGGCTTTGGACTGCCTGTATATTAAAGCTCAGGTCTATGTTCCTGCATTTTTGGAGAATTTGCATGGTATGTCTTGCTCTGAAACTTGTTGGCTCTTTTGTGTAGCTTGGTTTCAGTGTAGGTATGGACGCTTTTGGATGAGCTGTTATTGATTAATGTTCCCTGGAGTCAGGAGTTCTCTGGTGTTCTCAGCTTTTGGATTTCAGCCTCCTATCTCTGGTTTCAGTCTTATCTTGCAGTAGTCTCAAGACTTCTCCATCCATACGGCAACAATGATAAAACATCTAGGTTAATGGTGAAAAGGTTCTCCACAGTGAGGGACACCCAGAAAGTTTCACTGAGTTATATGGATCAGAGAAGAGGGAGGAGGGATATAAAGGTGACCAGGAGGAGAAGAGGGGGAATCAAGAGGGGAGAGAGCAATCTAGCCAGTAATCAAATCCCTATGTACTCTCCACAGCCTGGAACACCCAGAGAGTTTCACAGAGTTATGTGGAGAAGAGAAGAGAAGAGGGAGGAAGGAGATAGAAGTCACTAGAAGAGAGGGGTGGCGGTCAAACGGAGAGAGACAAATCTAGCCAGTTATCGGTTCTCTAAGTGTTTGCCACAGCCTGGAATACCCAAAGAGATTCACAGAGTTGGGCAGAGCAGAGATGGGGGAGGAAGGAGATAGAGGTGACCTAGGGGAGAAAAAAGAGAGTCAAAAAGGGGAGAGGGCAATCAATCCAGTAATCACACTCCTAGGTAAAAACGAGTACCAAAGATTGGATTCATAAAGGTAAAAAATTGATAACAAATACCAGAAAGCAAAGATTAAAAATCTAGAGTAGAGGTTAGACTCTCAAAAATGCAATATTAAAAAAACGAAACACAATCACAAAAATTATAAAAATATATGAAATTTGCTTTAAAAATAGGGTCTTTTTTTTGCAAGGCAGGTTATATAAATGAAAATTAAAGCAGTCATAAAGGCCTTAAAATTAAAAAAAATAGAAAATTAAAAAATATTAATAGTAAAAATATATCTAGGAATTTCTCTGGAGCCGTGGGAAGTGTGGGGTCAGTTCAGTTTCAGATAGTTCCTTGTTCCAGCTTATACTTCTCAAGGTCTATAGGCCCCTTCCAATGTAGTTGGTGCCAAAGACAGGATTTTAAGTGACTGTTGCACCTGTCACTTCCAAAGAGGTTTCCACTGTGTATTTTGGATTCTTCTGTTTGCAAGTCTCTTCAGTGTCTAATTTCCACCCTGACACAAGAGGGCAAAGGTGGTCACTTGCTTAGGCTCACTTGTTCAGTCGGGCTGTGGGGAGGGAGCAACAATGCAAACAAATATCACTGGCATGTGTGGGGAGTGCTCACAGTGTCTGTGACACACTGGGTTTGCCTCTGCTCAGGTTGTGTGTGCTTTGCCAGTCTACACTGCTCAGGCTCC
Organism: Ovis aries; assembly: GCF_016772045.2. Lineage (NCBI taxonomy): Eukaryota > Metazoa > Chordata > Mammalia > Artiodactyla > Bovidae > Ovis > Ovis aries. The sequence continues at coordinate 15,898 of NW_024599807.1, read as the reverse complement.
AAGTTGTGCTGCAGGGGAATTGTCTATAGCAGGCCCTGGATTGCCTGCACTTCTCAGGTCTAAGCTGCTCAGGTTCAGATTCACGGGTACTCCATGAAGGTGCAGACACAGTTGGGCCGGTGTTTTGTGCCCTTCCCAGGTCCGAGCAGCTCCGGTGACCAGGTGCTTGGCAAACGCACTCTCCTCAGGTGGGGTGGTGCATCTTATCACCTCCCTGGTCTGGCTGCTCAGTTTTCTGGGTGCACAATGAGAGCACCATCTCAGCTGTGCTGAGTGTCTCCTCTGGGGAGCTGATCTCTGGTTGCGATCTTCCTGGTGGATGTCAACCATCCAGGATCCCAGGTAGACTTGGTTAGCAACTGGGAGCCTGCTCGCAGTTTTGTAGTGGATGCCGTCTCTGGAGCCGAGATTGTCCCTTTCCAGCACTGGCTGTCACCCGCCTGCCTCTCTGCCTCTAGTGGGGGACGGGCTGGTCTGCAGCCGGCTAGCTCTCCTCTGGTATTTGCTCAGTCCCTTGCTCTGTGAGTCGGCTGGCAGTGCCTTTTTATTTTTTTAATATAAATTTATTTAATTGGAGGCTAATTACTTTACAATATTGTATTGGTTTTACCATACATCAACATGAATCCATCATGCGTGTACATGTGTTCCCCATCCTGACAGCCCCCTGTCAGTTCCCTCCGCATACCATCCCTCTGGGTCATCCCAGTGCACCACCCCCGAGCACCCTGTATCATGCATTGAACCTGGACTGGCAATTCGTTTCACATATATAATACATGTTTCAATGCCATTCTCCCATATCATCCCACCCTCGCCCTCTCCCACAGAGTCCAAAAGACTGTTCTATACCTCTGTGTGTCTTTTGCTGTCTCGCATAGAGGGTTATCGTTACCATCATTCTAAATTCCATATATATACGTTAGTATACTTTATTGGTGTTTTTCTTTCTGGCTTATTTCACTCTGTATAATCAGCTCCAGTTTCATCCATCTCATCAGAACTGATTTAAATGTATTCTTTTTAATGACTGAGTAATACTCCATTGTGTATATGTACCACAGATTTCTTATCCATTCATCTGCTGATGGACATCTAGGTTGCTTCCATGCCCTGGCTATTATAAACAGTGTTGTAATGAACATTGGGGCACACGTGTCTCTTTCAATTCTGGTTTCCTTGGTGTGTATGCCCAGCAGTGGGATTGCTGGGTCATATGGCAGTTCTATTTCATTTTTAAGGAATCTCCACACTGTTCTCCATAGTGGCTGTACTAGTTTGCATTCCCACCAACAGTGTAACAGGGTTCCCTGTTCTCCACACCCTCTCCAGCATTTATTGCTTGTAGACTTTTGGATGGCAGCCATTCTGACTGGTGTGAAATGGTACCTCATTGTGGTTTTGATCTGCATTTCTCTGATAATGAATGATGTTGAGCATCTTTTCATGTGTTTGTTAGCCATCCGTATGTCTTCTTTGGAGAAATGTCTGTTTAGTTCTTTGGCCCACTTTTTGATTGGGTTGTTTATTTTTCTGGAATTGAGCTGCAGGAGTTGCTTGTATATATATATATATATATATATATATATATATATATTTAGTTTTTTATTTATTAAATTTTAAAATCTTTAATTCTTACATGCGTTCCCAAACATGAACCCCCCTCCCACATCCCTCCCCATAACATCTCTCTGCGTCATCCCCATTCACCAGCCCCAAGCATGCTGTATCCTGCGTCAGACATAGACTGGCGATTCAATTCTTACATGATAGTATACATGTTAGAATGCCATTCTCCCAAATCATCCCACCCTTTCCCTCTCCCTCTGAGTCCAAAAGTCCGTTATACACATCTGTGTCTTTTTTCCTGTCTTGCATACAGGGTCGTCATTGCCATCTTCCTAAATTCCATACATATGTGTTAGTATACTGTATTGGTGTTTTTTTTTTTCTGGCTTACTTCACTCTGTATAATCGGCTCCAGTTTCATCCATCTCATCAGAACTGATTCAAATGTATTCTTTTTAACAGCTGAGTAATACTCCATTGTGTATATGTACCACAGCTTTCTTATCCATTCATCTGCTGATGGACATCGAGGTTGTTTCCATGTCCTGGCTATTATAAACAGTGCTGCGATGAACATTGGGGTACATGTGTCTCTTTCAATTCTGGTTTCCTCAGTGTGTATGCCCAGCAGCAAGATTGCTGGGTCATAAGGTAGTTCTATTTGCAATTTTTGAAGGAATCTCCACACTGCTCTCCATAGTGGCTGTACTAGTTTGTATTCCCACCAACAGTGTAGGAGGGTTCCCTTTTCTCCACACCCTCTCCAGCATTTATTGCTTGCAGATTTTTGGATCGCAGCCATTCTGACTGGTGTGAAGTGGTACCTCATTGTGGTTTTGATTTGCATTTCTCTAATAATGAGTGATGTTGAGCATCTTTTCATGTGTTTGTTAGCCATCCGTATGTCTTCTTTGGAGAAATGTCTATTTAGTTCTTTGGCCCATTTTTTGAATGGGTCGTTTATTTTTCTGGAATTGAGCTGCAGAAGTTCCTTGATTATTTTTGAGATTAGTTGTTTGTCAGTTCCTTCATTTGCTATTATTTTCTCCCATTCAGAAGCTGTCTTTTCACCTTGCTTATATTTTCCTTTGTTGTGCAGATGCTTTTAATTTTAATTAGATCCCATTTGTTTATTTTTGCTTTTATTTCCAGAATTCTGGGAGGTGGATCATAGAGGATCCTGCTGTGATTTATGTCTGAGAGTGTTTTGCCTATGTTCTCCTCTAGGAGTTTTATAGTTTCTGATCTTACATTTAGATCTTTAATCCATTTTGAGTTTATTTTTGTGTGCAGTGTTAGAAAGTGATCTAGTTTCATTCTTTTACAAGTGGTTAACCAGTTTTCCCAGCACCACTTGTTAAAGAGATTGTCTTTACTCCATTGTATATTCTTGCCTCCTTTGTCAAAGATAAGGTGTCCATATGTGTGTGGATTTATCTCTGGGCTTTCTATTTTGTTCCATTGATCTATATGTCTGTCTTTGTGCCAGTACCATACTGTCTTGATGACTGTGGCTTTGTAGTAGAGCCTGAAGTCAGGCAGGTTGATTCCTCCAGTTCCATTCTTCTTTCTCAAGATTGCTTTGGCTATTCGAGGTTTTTTGTATTTCCATACAAATCTTGAAATTATTTGTTCTAGTTTTGTGAAAAATGTGGCTGGTAGCTTGATAGGGATTGCATTGAATTTGTAAATTGCTTTGGGTAGTATACTCATTTTCACTATATTGATTCTTTCGATCCATGAACATGGTATATTTCTCCATCTATTAGTGTCCTCTTTGATTTCTTTCATCAGTGTTTTATAGTTTTCTATATATAGGTCTTTAGTTTCTTTAGGTAGATATATTCCTAAGTATTTTATTCTTTTCGTTGCAGTGGTGAATGGAATTGTTTCCTTAATTTCTTTTTCTACTTTCTCATTATTCGTGTATAGGAATGCAAGGGATTTCTGAATGTTGATTTTATATCCTGCAACTTTACTATATTCATTGATGAGCTCTAGTAATTTTCTGGTGGAGTCTTTAGGGTTTTCTATGTAGAGGATCATGTCATCTGCAAACAGTGAGAGTTTTACTTCTTCGTTTCCAATTTGGATTCCTTTTATTTCTTTTTCTGCTCTGATTGCTGTGGCCAAAACTTCCAGAACTATGTTGAATAGTAGCGGTGAAAGTGGACACCCTTGTCTTGTTCCTGACTTTAGGGGAAATGCTTTCAATTTTTCACCATTGAGGATAATGTTTGCTGTGGGTTTGTCATATATAGCTTTTATTATGTTGAGGTATGTTCCTTCTATTCCTGCTTTCTGGAGAGTTTTTATCATAAATGGATGTTGAATTTTGTCAAAGGCTTTTTCTGCATCTATTGAGATAATCATATGGTTTTTATTTTTCAATTTGTTAATGTGATGAATTATATTGATTGATTTGCGGATATTGAAGAATCCTTGCATCCCTGGGATAAAGCCCACTTGGTCATGGTGTATGATCTTTTTAATGTGTTGTTGGATTCTGATTGCTAGAATTTTGTTGAGGATTTTTGCATCTATGTTCATCAGAGATATTGGCCTGTAGTTTTCTTTTTTTGTGACATCTTTGTCAGGTTTTGGTATTAGGGTGATGGTGGCCTCATAGAATGAGTTTGGAAGTTTACCTTCCTCTGCAATTTTCTGGAAGAGTTTGAAGAGGATAGGTGTTAGCTCTTCTCCAAATTTGTGGTAGAATTCAGCTGTGAAGCCATCTGGACCGGGGCTTTTGTTTGCTGGAAGATTTCTGATTACAGTTTCAATTTCCGTGCTTGTGATGGGTCTGTGAAGATTTTCTATTTCTTCCTGGTTCAGTTTTGGAAAATTGTACTTTTCTAAGAATTTTTCCATTTCTTCCACGTTGTCCATTTTATTGGCATACAACTGCTGATAGTAGTCTCTTATGATCCTTTGTATTTCTGTGTTGTCTGTTGTGATTTCTCCATTTTCATTTCTAATTTTATTGATTTGATTTTTCTCTGTTTGCTTCGTGATGAGTCTGGCTAATGGTTTGTCAATTTTATTTATCATTTCAAAGAACCAGCTTTTGGCTTTGTTGATTTTTGCTATGGTCTCTTTTGTTTCTTTTGCATTTATTTCTGCCCTAATTTTTAAGATTTCTTTCCTTCTACTAACTCTGGGGTTCTCCAACTCTTCCTTTTCTAGTTGCTTTAGTTGTAGAGTTAGGTTATTTATTTGACTTTTCTCTTGTTTCTTGAGGTATGCCTGTATTGCTATGAACTTTCCTCTTAGCACTGCTTTTATAGTGTCCCACGGGTTTTGGGTTGTTGCGTTTTCATTTTCATTAGTTTCTATGCATATTTTGATTTCTTTTTTGATTTCTTCTGTGATTTGTTGGTTATTCAGAAATGTGTTGTTCAACCTCCATATGTTGGAATTTTTAATAGTTTTTCTCCTGTAATTGAGATCTAATCTTAATGCATTATGGTCAGAAAAGATGCTTGGAATGATTTCGATTTTTTTGAATTTATCAAGTTTAGATTATTGGCCCAGGATGTGATCTATCCTGGAGAAGGTTCCATGAGCACTTGAAAAAAGGTGAAATTCATTGTTTTGGGGTGAAATGTCCTATAGATATCAATTAGGTCTAACTGATCTAATGTATCATTTAAAGTTTGCGTTTCTTTATTAATTTTCTGTTTAGTTGATCTGTCCATAGGTGTGAGTGGGGTATTAAAGTGTCCCACTATTATTGTGTTATTGTTGATTTCCCCTTTCATACTTGTTAGCATTTGTCTTACATATTGTGGTGCTCCTATATTGGGTGCATATATATTTATAATTGTTATATCTTCTTCTTGGATTGTTCCTTTGATCATTATGTAGTGGCCTTCTTTGTCTCTTTTCACACCCTTTGTTTTAAAGTCTATTTTATCGGATATGAGTATTGCCACTCCTGCTTTCTGTTGGTCTCTATTTGCGTAGTATATCTTTTTCCAGCCCTTCACTTTCAGTCTGTATGTGTCCCTTGTTTTGAGGTGGGTCTCTTGTAAGCAGCATATAGAGGGGTCTTGTTTTTGTATCCATTCGGCCACTCTTTGTCTTTTGGTTGGGGCGTTCAACCCATTTACATTTAAGGTAATTATTGTTAAGTATGATCCCGTTACCATTTACTTTATTGTTTTGGGTTCGGGTTTATACACCCTTTTCTTGTTTCCTGTCTAGAGAATATCCTTTAGAATTTGTTGGAGAGCTGGTTTGGTGGTGCTGAATTCTCTCAGCTTTTGCTTGTCTGTAAAGCTTTTGATTTCTCCTTCATATTTGAATGAGATCCTTGCTGGGTACAGTAATCTGGGCTGTAGGTTATTGTCTTTCATCACTTTAAGTATGTCTTGCCATTCCCTCCTGGCCTGAAGAGTTTCTATTGAAAGATAAGGTGTTATCCTTATGGGAATCCCCTTGTGTCTTATTTGTTGTTTTTCCCTTGCTGCTTTTAATATTTGTTCTTTGTGTTTGATCTTTGCTAATTTGATTAATATATGTCTTGGGGTGTTTCGCCTTGGGTTTATCCTATTTGGAACTCTCTGTGTTTCTTGGACTTGGGTGATTATTTCCTTCCCCATTTTAGGGAAGTTTTCAACTATTATCTCCTCAAGGATTTTCTCATGATCTTTCTTTCTGTCTTCTTCTTCTGGGACTCCTATAATTCGAATGTTGGAGCGTTTCACGTTGTCCTGGAGGTCTCTGAGATTGTCCTCATTTCTTTTAATTCGTTTTTCTTGTTTCCTCTCTGATTCATTTATTTCTACCATTCTATTTCACTAATCCTATCTTCTGCCTCCGTTATTCTACTATTTGTTGCCTCCAGAGTGTTTCTGATCTCATTTATTGCATTATTCATTATATTTTGACTCTTTTTTATTTCTTCTAGGTCCTTCTTAAACCTTTCTTGCATCTTCTCAATCCTTGTCTCTAGGCTATTTATCTATGATTCCATTTTAATTTCAAGATTTTGGATCATTTTCACTATCAATATTCGGAATTCCTTCTCCGGTAGATTCCCTACTTCTTCCTCTTTTGTTTGGTTTGGTGGGCAACTCTCCTGTTCCTTTACCTGCTGAGTATTCCTCTGTCTCTTCATCTTGGTTATATTGCTGCGTTTGGGGTGGCCTTTTTATAGTCTGGTAATTTGTGGAGTTCTCTTTATTATGGAGCTTCCTCACTTTGAGTGGGGTTCTATCAGTGGCTTGTCAAGGTTTCCTGGTTAGGGAGGCTTGTGTTGGAGTTTTGGTGGGTGGAGCTGGGTTTCTTCTCTCTGGAGTGCAGTGGAGTGACCCATAATGGATTATGAGACATCAAGGGTTTTGGGATAATTTTGAGCTGCCTGTATATTGAAGCTCAGGGGAGTGTTCCTGTGTTGCTGGAGAATTTGAGTGATATGTCTTGTTTTGGAACTTGTTGGCCCTTGGGTGGAGCTTGGTTTTGGTGTAGGTATGAAGGCATTTGATGAGCTCCTATTGCTTAATGTTCCCTGAATTCAAGAGTTCTCTAATGTTTTCAGGCTTTGGATTTAAGCCTCCTGCTTCTGGTTTTCAGTTTTATTTTTACAGTAGCCTCTAGACTTCTCCATCTATACAGCACCGATGATAAAACATCTAGGTTAAAGATGAAAAGTTTCTCCACATTGAGGGACACTCAGAGAGGTTCACTGAGTTACAAGGAGAAGAGAAGATGGAGTGGGTAGTTAGAGGTAATTGGAATGAGATGCGCTCAGATCAAAAGAGGAGAGAGCAAGCTAGCCAGTAGTCACTTCCTTATGTGCACTCTATAGTCTGGACCGCTCAGAGGTATTTACAGAGTTATACAGGGAAGAGGAGAGGGAGGAAGTAGACAGAGGTGACCAGTAGGGTAAGAGAGAGGAAAGAGTAGGAGAGAGACAAATCCTGCCAGTAACCAGTTCCTTAGGTGTTCTCCACCGTCTGGA
>NW_024599807.1:0-7864 GCF_016772045.2 Ovis aries | reverse complement strand
TCTCCAACACCACAGTTCAAAAGCATTAATTCTTCGGTGCTCAGCTTTCTTCACAGTCCAACACTCACATCCATACATGACCACTGGAAAACCATAGCCTTGACTAGATGGACCTTAGTTGGCAAAGTAATGTCTCTGCTTTTTTTTTTTTTTTTTTTTTAGTTTTTTTTTTTTTAAATTTTAAAATCTTTAATTCTTACATGCATTCCCAAACATGAACCCCCCTCCCACCTCCCTCCCCATAACATCTTTCTGGGTCATCCCCATGCACCAGCCCCAAGCATGCTGCATCCTGCGTCAGACATAGACTGGCGATTCAATTCACATGATAGTATACATGTTAGAATGTCACTCTCCCAAATCATCCCACCCTCTCCCTCTCCCTCTGAGTCCAGAAGTCCGTTATACACAATTGTGTCTCTTTCCCTGTCTTGCATACAGGGTCGTCATTGCCATCTTCCTAAATTCCATATATATGTGTTAGTATACTGTATTGGTGTTTTTCTTTCTGGCTTACTTCACTCTGTATGATCGGCTCCAGTTTCATCCATCTCATCAGAACTGATTCTAATGAATTCTTTTTAACGGCTGAGTAATACTCCATTGTGTATATGTACCACAGCTTTCTTATCCATTCATCTGCTGATGGACATCTAGGTTGTTTCCATGTCCTGGCTATTATAAACAGTGCTGCGATGAACATTGGGGTACATGTGTCTCTTTCAATTCTGGTTTCCTCGGTGTGTATGCCCAGAAGTGGGATTGCTGGGTCATAAGGTAGTTCTATTTGCAATTTTTAAGGAATCTCCACACTGTTTTCCATAGTGGCTGTACTAGTTTGCATTCCCACCAACAGTGTAGGAGGGTTCCCTTTTCTCCACACCCTCTCCAGCATTTATTGCTTGCAGATTTTTGGATCGCAGCCATTCTGACTGGTGTGAAGTGGTACCTCATTGTGGTTTTGATTTGCATTTCTCTAATAATGAGTGATGTTGAGCATCTTTTCATGTGTTTGTTAGCCATCCGTATGTCTTCTTTGGAGAAATGTCTATTTAGTTCTTTGGCCCATTTTTTGATTGGGTCGTTTATTTTTCTGGAGTTGAGCTGCATAAGTTGCTTGTATATTTTTGAGATTAGTTGTTTGTCAGTTGCTTCATTTGCTATTATTTTCTCCCATTTCGAAGGCCGTCTTTTCACCTTGCTTATATTTTCCTTTGTTGTGCAGAAGCTTTTAATTTTAATTAGATCCCATTTGTTTATTTTTGCTTTTATTTCCAGAATTCTGGGAGGTGGATCATAGAGGATCCTGCTGTGATTTATGTCTGAGAGTGTTTTGCCTATGTTCTCCTCTAGGAGTTTTATAGTTTCTGATCTTACATTTAGATCTTTAATCCATTTTGAGTTTATTTTTGTGTGCGGTGTTAGAAAGTGATCTAGTTTCATTCTTTTACAAGTGGTTGACCAGTTTTCCCAGCACCACTTGTTAAAGAGATTGTCTTTACTCCATTGTATATTCTTGCCTCCTTTGTCAAAGATAAGGTGTCCATATGTGTGTGGATTTATCTCTGGGCTTTCTATTTTGTTCCATTGATCTATATGTCTGTCTTTGTGCCAGTACCATACTGTCTTGATGACTGTGGCTTTGTAGTAGAGCCTGAAGTCAGGCAAGTTGATTCCTCCAGTTCCATTCTTCTTTCTCAAGATTGCTTTGGCTATTCGAGGTTTTTGTATTTCCATACAAATCTTGAAATTATTTGTTCTAGTTCTGTGAAAAATGTGCCTGGTAGCTTGATAGGGATTGCATTGAATTTGTAAATTGCTTTGGGTAGTATACTCATTTTCACTATATTGATTCTTCCAATCCATGAACATGGTATATTTCTCCATCTATTAGTGTCCTCTTTGATTTCTTTCATCAGTGTTTTATAGTTTTCTATATATAGGTCTTTAGTTTCTTTAGGTAGATATATTCCTAAGTATTTTATTCTTTTCGTTGCAATGGTGAATGGAATTGTTTCCTTAATTTCTTTTTCTACTTTCTCATTATTCGTGTATAGGAATGCAAGGGATTTCTGTGTGTTGATTTTATATCCTGCAACTTTACTATATTCATTGATTAGCTCTAGTAATTTTCTGGTGGAGTCTTTAGGGTTTTCCATGTAGAGGATCATGTCATCTGCAAACAGTGAGAGTTTTACTTCTTCTTTTCCAATTTGGATTCCTTTTATTTCTTTTTCTGCTCTGATTGCTGTGGCCAAAACTTCCAGAACTATGTTGAATAGTAGCGGTGAAAGTGGACACCCTTGTCTTGTTCCTGACTTTAGGGAAATGCTTTCAATTTTTCACCATTGAGGATAATGTTTGCTGTGGGTTTGTCATAGATAGCTTTTATTATGTTGAGGTATGTTCCTTCTATTCCTGCTTTCTGGAGAGTTTTTATCATAAATGGATGTTGAATTTTGTCAAAGGCCTTCTCTGCATCTATTGAGATAATCATATGGTTTTTATTTTTCAATTTGTTAATGTGGTGAATTACATCGATTGATTTGCGGATATTGAAGAATCCTTGCATCCCTGGAATAAAGCCCACTTGGTCATGGTGTATGATCTTTTTAATGTGTTGTTGGATTCTGATTGCTAGAATTTTGTTGAGGATTTTTGCATCTATGTTCATCAGAGATATTGGCCTGTAGTTTTCTTTTTTGTGACATCTTTGTCAGGTTTTGGTATTAGGGTGATGGTGGCCTCATAGAATGAGTTTGGAAGTTTACCTTCCTCTGCAATTTTCTGGAAGAGTTTGAGTAGGATAGGTGTTAGCTCTTCTCGAAATTTTTGGTAGAATTCAGCTGTGAAGCCATCTGGACCTGGGCTTTTGTTTGCTGGAAGATTTCTGATTACAGTATCAATTTCCGTGCTTGTGATGGGTCTGTTAAGATTTTCGATTTCTTCCTGGTTCAGTTTTGGAAAATTGTACTTTTCTAAGAATTTGTCCATTTCTTCCACGTTGTCCATTTTATTGGCATACAACTGCTGATAGTAGTCTCTTATGATCCTTTGTATTTCTGTGTTGTCTGTTGTGATCTCTCCATTTTCATTTCTAATTTTATTGATTTGATTTTTCTCTCTTTGCTTCTTGATGAGTCTGGCTAATGGTTTGTCAATTTTATTTATCCTTTCAAAGAACCAGCTTTTGGCTTTGTTGATTTTTGCTATGGTCTCTTTTGTTTCTTTGCATTTATTTCTGCCCTAATTTTTAAGATTTCTTTCCTTCTACTCACTCTGGGGTTCTCCAACTCTTCCTTTTCTAGTTGCTTTAGTTGTAGAGTTAGGTTATTTATTTGACTTTTTCTTGTTTCTTGAGGTATGCCTGTATTGCTATGAACTTTCCTCTTAGCACTGCTTTTATAGTGTCCCACAGGTTTTGGGTTGTTGTGTTTTCATTTTCATTAGTTTCTATGCATATTTTGATTTCTTTTTGATTTCTTCTGTGATTTGTTGGTTATTCAGAAGTGTGTTGTTCAACCTCCATATGTTGGAATTTTTAATAGTTTTTCTCCTGTAATTGAGATCTAATCTTAATGCATTATGGTCAGAAAAGATGCTTGGAATGATTTCGATTTTTTGAATTTATCAAGTTTAGATTTATGGCCCAGGATGTGATCTATCCTGGAGAAGGTTCCATGAGCACTTGAAAAAAGGTGAAATTCGTTGTTTTGGGGTGAAATGTCCTATAGATATCAATTAGGTCTAACTGATCTAATGTATCATTTAAAGTTTGCGTTTCTTTGTTAATTTTCTGTTTAGTTGATCTGTCCATAGGTGTGAGTGGGGTATTAAAGTCTCCCACTATTATTGTGTTATTGTTGATTTCCCCTTTCATACTTGTTAGCATTTGTCTTACATATTGTGGTGCTCCTATATTGGGTGCATATATATTTATAATTGTTATATCTTCTTCTTGGATTGTTCCTTTGATCATTATGTAGTGGCCTTCTTTGTCTCTTTTCACAGCCTTTGTTTTAAAGTCTATTTTATCGGATATGAGTATTGCCACTCCTGCTTTCTTTTGGTCTCTATTCGCGTGGTATATCTTTTTCCAGCCCTTCACTTTCAGTCTGTATGTGTCCCTTGTTTTGAGGTGGGTCTCTTGTAAGCAGCATATAGAGGGGTCTTGTTTTTGTATCCATTCGGCCAGTCTTTGTCTTTTGGTTGGGGCGTTCAACCCATTTACGTTTAAGGTAATTATTGATAAGTATGATCCCGTTGCCATTTACTTTATTGTTTTGGGTTCGGGTTTATACACCCTTTCGTGTTTCCTGTCTAGAGGATATCCTTTAGAATTTGTTGGAGAGCTGGTTTGGTGGTGCTGAATTCTCTCAGCTTTTGCTTGTCTGTAAAGCTTTTGATTTCTCCTTCGTATTTGAATGAGATCCTTGCTGGGTACAGTAATCTGGGCTGTAGGTTATTGTCTTTCATCACTTTAAGTATGTCTTGCCATTCCCTCCTGGCCTGAAGAGTTTCTATTGACAGATCAGCTGTTATCCTTATGGGAATCCCCTTGTGTGTTATTTGTTGTTTTTCCCTTGCTGCTTTTAATATTTGTTCTTTGTGTTTGATCTTTGTTAATTTGATTAATATGTGTCTTGGGGTGTTTCGCCTTGGGTTTATCCTATTTGGGACTCTCTGTGTTTCTTGGACTTGGGTGATTATTTCCTTCCCCATTTTAGGGAAGTTTTCAACTATTATCTCCTCAAGGATTTTCTCATGATCTTTCTTTCTGTCTTCTTCTTCTGGGACTCCTATAATTCGAATGTTGGAGCGTTTCATATTGTCCTGGAGGTCTCTGAGATTGTCCTCGTTTCTTTTAATTCGTTTTTCTTGTTTCCTCTCTGATTCATTTATTTCTACCATTCTATCTTCTATTTCACTAATCCTATCTTCTGCCTCTGTTATTCTACTATTTGTTGCCTCCAGAGTGTTTCTGATCTCATTTATTGTGTTATTCATTATATTTTGACTCTTTTTATTTCTTCTAGGTCCTTGTTAAACCTTTCTTGCATCTTCTCGATCCTTGTCTCTAGGCTATTTATCTGTGTTTCCATTTTGATTTCAAGATTTTGGATCATTTTCACTATCAATATTCGGAATTCCTTCTCCGGTAGATTCCCTACTTCTTCCTCTTTTGTTTGATTTGGTGGGCAACTCTCCTGTTCCTTTACCTGCTGAGTATTCCTCTGTCTCTTCATCTTGGTTATATTGCTGTGTTTGGGGTGGCCTTTTTATATTCTGATAATTTGTGGAGTTCTCTTTATTATGGAGCTTCCTCACTTTGGGTGGGGTTCTATCAGTGGCTTGTCAAGGTTTCCTGGTTAGGGAGGCTTGTGTTGGAGTTTTGGTGGGTGGAGCTGGGTTTCTTCTCTCTGGAGTGCAGTGGAGTGACCCGTAATGGGTTATGAGACATCAAAGGTATTGGGATAATTTTGAGCTGCCTGTATATTGAGGCTCAGGGAGTGTTCCTGTGTTGCTGGAGAATTTGCGTGGTATGTCTTGTTTTGGAACTTGTTGGCCCTTGGGTGGAGCTTGGTTTCAGTGTAGGTATGAAGGCTTTTGATGAGCTCCTATTGCTTAATGTTCCCTGAATTCAAGAGTTCTCTAATGTTTTCAGGCTTTGGGTTTAAGCTTCCTGCTTCTGGTTTTCAGTTTTATTTTCACAGTAGCCTCTAGACTTCTCCATCTATACAGCACCGATGATAAAACATCTAGGTTAAAGATGAAAAGTTTCTCCACCTTGAGGGACACTCAGAGAGGTTCACTGAGTTACAAGGAGAAGAGAAGATGGAGGGGGTAGTTAGAGGTAACTGGAATGAGATGTGGTGAGATCAAGAGAGGAGAGAGCAAGCTAGCCGGTAGTCACTTCCTTATGTGCGCTCTATAGTCTGGACCGCTCAGAGGTATTTACAGAGTTATACGGGGAAGAGGAGAGGGAGGAAGTAGACAGAGGTGACCAGGGGGATAAGAGAGAGGAATGAGTAGGAGAGAGACAAATCCTGCCAGTAACCAGTTCCTTAGGTGTTCTCTACCGTCTGGAACACTCAGAGATTCACAGAGTTGGATAGAGAAGAGATGGGGGAGAAAAGAGACAGAGGCCACCTGGTGGAGAAAAAGGAGAGGCCAGAGGAGGAGAGAGTGGACAAGCCAGTAATCTCGCTCTCAGGTAAACTTGGGTAGTGAAGTTTGGGTTTTTAAATGTACAAAATTGACAACAAAGATTAAAAATCTGGAGTAGAGGTTGGATTTTCAAAGATACAATATTAAAAGAAAAGCAGAAGGAAAAGGAAGAAAGAAAAAAAGAATTATTAAAAACAAACAAACAAAAGAAACAAAACAAAACACCAACAACCATCCAAAGAGTATATATGGTGTTTGCCTTAAAAAAAAAAAAAAGTCTTTTTTTTTAAAAAATAGTAATACTAGGTTATAGAAATAAAAATTAGAGGAGAAATAGAAGATTTAACAATTTAAAAAAGCTCGGAAAAAAAGAAAAAAAAGCAAAAGGCAAAAAAAAATAAAAGAATGATTTTAAAAATATTAAAAATTAAAAATATATCTGGCTCTTCTCTGATGTTATGGGCCGTGTGGGCTCACTTCCAAGGTGGTTCCCTCTGTTTAACTTCTTCTGTTTGCTGGTTTTTAGGCTCACTAGTTCAGTCGCGCTGTGGGGAGGGGGATGCTGCAAACAAATAGCACTGTCGTGTGTACACAGTATCTCTGCCCCGCTTGACCTGTCCTTCCTCGCGGCGCACAAACCGCTCGGCTCTACGATGCTCAGCCGGGAACCGTCTGGGGCCGGCCCTAGGCTGCGTGCACTTCCCCGGTCCAAGCCGCTCAGGTTCGGCCCTCAGGCAGCCCTCAGAGGCACAAATGCGGCTGGGACTGCGCTTTGTGCCCTTCCCAGGTCCGAGTAGCTCAGGAGTTTGGCGAGCGCAGTCGCCGCGGCTTGTCACCTTTTCCGCCGCTGCCGCTCAGCTCTCTGGGTGGACCGCTGGCGCACCCCGTGAGGCAGACTGTGACTGTCCAGCACCCCCAGAAGTCTTAGCAAAGGAGCCTGCTTGCAGTTAGGTAAGTAAAGTCTCTCCGGGTCTGCAATTGCCCCTTTCCAGTCCTTACGGCTCTGGCTGCCTGTCCCCGGCGGGGAATGGTCTGCAGCCGGCTTTTTCCGCTCCGTCCTTTGTTCTGTGCTCGGTCCTGGCGGTGTCTTATGTTCGAGCTTTTCGTGCAGTAGCTGTCCCACAGTCTGGTTTGTTAGCCCAAGTTAGATCGTTCTGGTGGAGCGTGGGGCGTTCGTGCCCGATTCTTGCAAAGCTCTGCAGCCCGCGCCTCCCGCGCGTCCCTGCCCTGCCCCCACTTCCCAGTGGCGGATGCAGGCGTCTGTGCTGCTTTTCCGCTGGGGGAGTTACTGGTGGGCTTGTAATCTCTTGGTTTTAATTATTTATCTATTTTTCCTTCCTGTTATGTTGCCCTCTGTGTTTCCAAGGCTTGCCACAGACTCGGCAGGGAGAGTGTTTCCTGGTGTTTGGAAACCTCTCTTCTTAAAATTCCCTTCCCGGGACGGGCTTCCCTTCCCGGGACGGAGCTCCCTCCCCACCTCCTTTGTCTCCTTTTTCGTCTTTTATATTTTTTCCTACCTGATTTTGAAGACAATGGTCTGCTTTTCTGGTTGCCTGATGTCCTCTGCCAGCCTACAGAAGTTGTTTTGCGGAGTTTGCTCGGCGTTGAAATGTTCTTTTGAGGAATTTGTGAGGGAGAACGTGATCTTCCCGTCCTATTCCTCCGCCATCTTTCCCTCCCTCCTCAGCCTCATCCA